>NW_027506916.1:732067-764567 GCF_052324685.1 Brachyhypopomus gauderio | reverse complement strand
ACCCTAACCCTAACCCTAACCCTAACCCTAACCCTAACCCTAACCCTAACCCTAACCCTAACCCTAACCCTAACCCTAACCCCTAACCCTAACCCTAACCCTAACCCTAACCCTAACCCTAACCCTAACCCTAACCCTAACCCTAACCCTAACCCTAACCCTAACCCTAACCCTAACCCTAACCCTAACCCTAACCCTAACCCTAACCCTAACCCTAACCCTAACCCTAACCCTAACCCTAACCCTAACCCTAACCCTAACCCTAACCCTAACCCTAACCCTAACCCTAACCCTAACCCTAACCCTAACCCTAACCCTAACCCTAACCCTAACCCTAACCCTAACCCTAACCCTAACCCTAACCCTAACCCTAACCCTAACCCTAACCCTAACCCTAACCCTAACCCTAACCCTAACCCTAACCCTAACCCTAACCCTAACCCTAACCCTAACCCTAACCCTAACCCTAACCCTAACCCTAACCCTAACCCTAACCCTAACCCTAACCCTACCCTAACCCTAACCCTAACCCTAAACCCTAACCCTAACCCTAACCCTAACCCTAACCCTAACCCTAACCCTAACCCTAACCCTAACCCTAACCCTAACCCTAACCCTAACCCTAACCCTAACCCTAACCCTAACCCTAACCCTAACCCTAACCCTAACCCTAACCCTAACCCTAACCCTAACCCTAACCCTAACCCTAACCCTAACCCTAACCCTAACCCTAACCCTAACCCTAACCCTAACCCTAACCCTAACCCTAACCCTAACCCTAACCCTAACCCTAACCCTAACCCTAACCCTAACCCTAACCCTAACCCTAACCCTAACCCTAACCCTAACCCTAACCCTAACCCTAACCCTAACCCTAACCCTAACCCTAACCCTAACCCTAACCCTAACCCTAACCCTAACCCTAACCCTAACCCTAACCCTAACCCTAACCCTAACCCTAACCCTAACCCTAACCCTAACCCTAACCCTAACCCTAACCCTAACCCTAACCCTAACCCTAACCCTAACCCTAACCCTAACCCTAACCCTAACCCTAACCCTAACCCTAACCCTAACCCTAACCCTAACCCTAACCCTAACCCTAACCCTAACCCTAACCCTAACCCTAACCCTAACCCTAACCCTAACCCTAACCCTAACCCTAACCCTAACCCTAACCCTAACCCTAACCCTAACCCTAACCCTAACCCTAACCCTAACCCTAACCCTAACCCTAACCCTAACCCTAACCCTAACCCTAACCCTAACCCTAACCCTAACCCTAACCCTAACCCTAACCCTAACCCTAACCCTAACCCTAACCCTAACCCTAACCCTAACCCTAACCCTAACCCTAACCCTAACCCTAACCCTAACCCTAACCCTAACCCTAACCCTAACCCTAACCCTAACCCTAACCCTAACCCTAACCCTAACCCTAACCCTAACCCTAACCCTAACCCTAACCCTAACCCTAACCCTAACCCTAACCCTAACCCTAACCCTAACCCTAACCCTAACCCTAACCCTAACCCTAACCCTAACCCTAACCCTAACCCTAACCCTAACCCTAACCCTAACCCTAACCCTAACCCTAACCCTAACCCTAACCCTAACCCTAACCCTAACCCTAACCCTAACCCTAACCCTAACCCTAACCCTAACCCTAACCCTAACCCTAACCCTAACCCTAACCCTAACCCTAACCCTAACCCTAACCCTAACCCTAACCCTAACCCTAACCCTAACCCTAACCCTAACCCTAACCCTAACCCTAACCCTAACCCTAACCCTAACCCTAACCCTAACCCTAACCCTAACCCTAACCCTAACCCTAACCCTAACCCTAACCCTAACCCTAACCCTAACCCTAACCCTAACCCTAACCCTAACCCTAACCCTAACCCTAACCCTAACCCTAACCCTAACCCTAACCCTAACCCTAACCCTAACCCTAACCCTAACCCTAACCCTAACCCTAACCCTAACCCTAACCCTAACCCTAACCCTAACCCTAACCCTAACCCTAACCCTAACCCTAACCCTAACCCTAACCCTAACCCTAACCCTAACCCTAACCCTAACCCTAACCCTAACCCTAACCCTAACCCTAACCCTAACCCTAACCCTAACCCTAACCCTAACCCTAACCCTAACCCTAACCCTAACCCTAACCCTAACCCTAACCCTAACCCTAACCCTAACCCTAACCCTAACCCTAACCCTAACCCTAACCCTAACCCTAACCCTAACCCTAACCTAACCCTAACCCTAACCCTAACCCTAACCCTAACCCTAACCCTAACCCTAACCCTAACCCTAACCCTAACCCTAACCCTAACCCTAACCCTAACCCTAACCCTAACCCTAACCCTAACCCTAACCCTAACCCTAACCCTAACCCTAACCCTAACCCTAACCCTAACCCTAACCCTAACCCTAACCCTAACCCTAACCCTAACCCTAACCCTAACCCTAACCCTAACCCTAACCCTAACCCTAACCCTAACCCTAACCCTAACCCTAACCCTAACCCTAACCCTAACCCTAACCCTAACCCTAACCCTAACCCTAACCCTAACCCTAACCCTAACCCTAACCCTAACCCTAACCCTAACCCTAACCCTAACCCTAACCCTAACCCTAACCCTAACCCTAACCCTAACCCTAACCCTAACCCTAACCCTAACCCTAACCCTAACCCTAACCCTAACCCTAACCCTAACCCTAACCCTAACCCTAACCCTAACCCTAACCCTAACCCTAACCCTAACCCTAACCCTAACCCTAACCCTAACCCTAACCCTAACCCTAACCCTAACCCTAACCCTAACCCTAACCCTAACCCTAACCCTAACCCTAACCCTAACCCTAACCCTAACCCTAACCCTAACCCTAACCCTAACCCTAACCCTAACCCTAACCCTAACCCTAACCCTAACCCTAACCCTAACCCTAACCCTAACCCTAACCCTAACCCTAACCCTAACCCTAACCCTAACCCTAACCCTAACCCTAACCCTAACCCTAACCCTAACCCTAACCCTAACCCTAACCCTAACCCTAACCCTAACCCTAACCCTAACCCTAACCCTAACCCTAACCCTAACCCTAACCCTAACCCTAACCCTAACCCTAACCCTAACCCTAACCCTAACCCTAACCCTAACCCTAACCCTAACCCTAACCCTAACCCTAACCCTAACCCTAACCCTAACCCTAACCCTAACCCTAACCCTAACCCTAACCCTAACCCTAACCCTAACCCTAACCCTAACCCTAACCCTAACCCTAACCCTAACCCTAACCCTAACCCTAACCCTAACCCTAACCCTAACCCTAACCCTAACCCTAACCCTAACCCTAACCCTAACCCTAACCCTAACCCTAACCCTAACCCTAACCCTAACCCTAACCCTAACCCTAACCCTAACCCTAACCCTAACCCTAACCCTAACCCTAACCCTAACCCTAACCCTAACCCTAACCCTAACCCTAACCCTAACCCTAACCCTAACCCTAACCCTAACCCTAACCCTAACCCTAACCCTAACCCTAACCCTAACCCTAACCCTAACCCTAACCCTAACCCTAACCCTAACCCTAACCCTAACCCTAACCCTAACCCTAACCCTAACCCTAACCCTAACCCTAACCCTAACCCTAACCCTAACCCTAACCCTAACCCTAACCCTAACCCTAACCCTAACCCTAACCCTAACCCTAACCCTAACCCTAACCCTAACCCTAACCCTAACCCTAACCCTAACCCTAACCCTAACCCTAACCCTAACCCTAACCCTAACCCTAACCCTAACCCTAACCCTAACCCTAACCCTAACCCTAACCCTAACCCTAACCCTAACCCTAACCCTAACCCTAACCCTAACCCTAACCCTAACCCTAACCCTAACCCTAACCCTAACCCTAACCCTAACCCTAACCCTAACCCTAACCCTAACCCTAACCCTAACCCTAACCCTAACCCTAACCCTAACCCTAACCCTAACCCTAACCCTAACCCTAACCCTAACCCTAACCCTAACCCTAACCCTAACCCTAACCCTAACCCTAACCCTAACCCTAACCCTAACCCTAACCCTAACCCTAACCCTAACCCTAACCCTAACCCTAACCCTAACCCTAACCCTAACCCTAACCCTAACCCTAACCCTAACCCTAACCCTAACCCTAACCCTAACCCTAACCCTAACCCTAACCCTAACCCTAACCCTAACCCTAACCCTAACCCTAACCCTAACCCTAACCCTAACCCTAACCCTAACCCTAACCCTAACCCTAACCCTAACCCTAACCCTAACCCTAACCCTAACCCTAACCCTAACCCTAACCCTAACCCTAACCCTAACCCTAACCCTAACCCTAACCCTAACCCTAACCCTAACCCTAACCCTAACCCTAACCCTAACCCTAACCCTAACCCTAACCCCTAACCCTAACCCTAACCCTAACCCTAACCCTAACCCTAACCCTAACCCTAACCCTAACCCTAACCCTAACCCTAACCCTAACCCTAACCCTAACCCTAACCCTAACCCTAACCCTAACCCTAACCCTAACCCTAACCCTAACCCTAACCCTAACCCTAACCCTAACCCTAACCCTAACCCTAACCCTAACCCTAACCCTAACCCTAACCCTAACCCTAACCCTAACCCTAACCCTAACCCTAACCCTAACCCTAACCCTAACCCTAACCCTAACCCTAACCCTAACCCTAACCCTAACCCTAACCCTAACCCTAACCCTAACCCTAACCCTAACCCTAACCCTAACCCTAACCCTAACCCTAACCCTAACCCTAACCCTAACCCTAACCCTAACCCTAACCCTAACCCTAACCCTAACCCTAACCCTAACCCTAACCCTAACCCTAACCCTAACCCTAACCCTAACCCCCTAACCCTAACCCTAACCCTAACCCTAACCCTAACCCTAACCCTAACCCTAACCCTAACCCTAACCCTAACCCTAACCCTAACCCTAACCCTAACCCTAACCCTAACCCTAACCCTAACCCTAACCCTAACCCTAACCCTAACCCTAACCCTAACCCTAACCCTAACCCTAACCCTAACCCTAACCCTAACCCTAACCCTAACCCTAACCCTAACCCTAACCCTAACCCTAACCCTAACCCTAACCCTAACCCTAACCCTAACCCTAACCCTAACCCTAACCCTAACCCTAACCCTAACCCTAACCCTAACCCTAACCCTAACCCTAACCCTAACCCTAACCCTAACCCTAACCCTAACCCTAACCCTAACCCTAACCCTAACCCTAACCCTAACCCTAACCCTAACCCTAACCCTAACCCTAACCCTAACCCTAACCCTAACCCTAACCCTAACCCTAACCCTAACCCTAACCCTAACCCTAACCCTAACCCTAACCCTAACCCTAACCCTAACCCTAACCCTAACCCTAACCCTAACCCTAACCCTAACCCTAACCCTAACCCTAACCCTAACCCTAACCCTAACCCTAACCCTAACCCTAACCCTAACCCTAACCCTAACCCTAACCCTAACCCTAACCCTAACCCTAACCCTAACCCTAACCCTAACCCTAACCCTAACCCTAACCCTAACCCTAACCCTAACCCTAACCCTAACCCTAACCCTAACCCTAACCCTAACCCTAACCCTAACCCTAACCCTAACCCTAACCCTAACCCTAACCCTAACCCTAACCCTAACCCTAACCCTAACCCTAACCCTAACCCTAACCCTAACCCTAACCCTAACCCTAACCCTAACCCTAACCCTAACCCTAACCCTAACCCTAACCCTAACCCTAACCCTAACCCTAACCCTAACCCTAACCCTAACCCTAACCCTAACCCTAACCCTAACCCTAACCCTAACCCTAACCCTAACCCTAACCCTAACCCTAACCCTAACCCTAACCCTAACCCTAACCCTAACCCTAACCCTAACCCTAACCCTAACCCTAACCCTAACCCTAACCCTAACCCTAACCCTAACCCTAACCCTAACCCTAACCCTAACCCTAACCCTAACCCTAACCCTAACCCTAACCCTAACCCTAACCCTAACCCTAACCCTAACCCTAACCCTAACCCTAACCCTAACCCTAACCCTAACCCTAACCCTAACCCTAACCCTAACCCTAACCCTAACCCTAACCCTAACCCTAACCCTAACCCTAACCCTAACCCTAACCCTAACCCTAACCCTAACCCTAACCCTAACCCTAACCCTAACCCTAACCCTAACCCTAACCCTAACCCTAACCCTAACCCTAACCCTAACCCTAACCCTAACCCTAACCCTAACCCTAACCCTAACCCTAACCCTAACCCTAACCCTAACCCTAACCCTAACCCTAACCCTAACCCTAACCCTAACCCTAACCCTAACCCTAACCCTAACCCTAACCCTAACCCTAACCCTAACCCTAACCCTAACCCTAACCCTAACCCTAACCCTAACCCTAACCCTAACCCTAACCCTAACCCTAACCCTAACCCTAACCCTAACCCTAACCCTAACCCTAACCCTAACCCTAACCCTAACCCTAACCCTAACCCTAACCCTAACCCTAACCCTAACCCTAACCCTAACCCTAACCCTAACCCTAACCCTAACCCTAACCCTAACCCTAACCCTAACCCTAACCCTAACCCTAACCCTAACCCTAACCCTAACCCTAACCCTAACCCTAACCCTAACCCTAACCCTAACCCTAACCCTAACCCTAACCCTAACCCTAACCCTAACCCTAACCCTAACCCTAACCCTAACCCTAACCCTAACCCTAACCCTAACCCTAACCCTAACCCTAACCCTAACCCTAACCCTAACCCTAACCCTAACCCTAACCCTAACCCTAACCCTAACCCTAACCCTAACCCTAACCCTAACCCTAACCCTAACCCTAACCCTAACCCTAACCCTAACCCTAACCCTAACCCTAACCCTAACCCTAACCCTAACCCTAACCCTAACCCTAACCCTAACCCTAACCCTAACCCTAACCCTAACCCTAACCCTAACCCTAACCCTAACCCTAACCCTAACCCTAACCCTAACCCTAGCACCGGGGTGTGGAGGGTGTGAAGACTAAAGCCACCAGGGGGACCACCCAGTCAGCGTCCGCCATGTCTCCAGTACAGGAGAGCACTCGTAGCGCTGCCTGAGGCGGGGTTGATGAGCTAGAGTCCACACGTGGCCCTCCCCATCACCGCCCGCCATGCCTCCGGTAAGGGAGAGCACTCGTAGCGCTGTATGGGGTTGGTTCGAAGACTAGTAGGTACCCGTCACCCGACGAAAAATGGAAGGCAACGGCCACACACGCGCAACCGCTTTGACGACGTCTGAGCCCAGGAAGACAAAGGTGGCGTGAGCCTCCTGCGAACCTCCCAACGCGAGTCTGGTCCTTTACGGGCACAGTCCCGATTTATAGCAACAGACGTAGGGTGCGTGGTGGTGCCGTGAGCCTGAGGTCACCGAATGTGGAAAACCCCACGCACGCCGACAGAGAGAGAGGGCCTCGCGGCCCAGACTCACGCCATTGTGCGTGTGGAAACCGGCCGTAACCGTGTTTTTTAGCGCTTCGCACGAGCCAGAGAGTACCGAGGAGGTGCGCTCGAGATGGGGGGCTGTTTGGAGAGAACAGACCAGCTTGCGCCATCGCTGTTCAGGCGTTAAACATATGATGATCTCCAGTCCGGTACCGAAGCGCACAACCCTTTCCCCAGAGGCCCGAGGAGACGCACAGAGGCTGGGAGGAGGCGCGCCGGGCGGCGCTACCCGTTAATGATCCTTCCGCAGGTTCACCTACGGAAACCTTGTTACGACTTTTACTTCCTCTAGTTAGCGCTTTCGCATCCCACTTCCAATCTACTAAACTGCTTCTGCCGGACACTGCGCGCAGAAGTCCCGGGATTTTTGCCAGCCGGTCCGATGGGTCAGGGCACATCCTGGGGACGCCCCGACGCGTGTCAAAGTGTCGCGGAGCGTCTAGCCCCCCCACGAGGCGGGCAATGAATTATTGAAAAACGGGCATTTTTCGCGCGATACGCAGTTTGGCCACAGAGTGGAGCACATCCAAGTAAATTGGAAGTGGGATTGGTAAGTAACAAAAAGCCCACTTCCAATCTATTCTATTATGTAGATTATTATGGGATGCCCGTTCAATTAGATTGCAAGTGGGATGTTTTGTGATTACCGATCCCACTTCCAATCTATTTCAGCTATTATGGGATGCCTATTCAAATAGATTGCTATTGGGATGTTTTGTGATTACCGATCCCACTTCCAATCTATTTCAGCTATTATGGGATGCCTATTCAAATAGATTGCTATTGGGATGTTTTGTGATTACCGATCCCACTTCCAATCTATTTCCATTATTATGGGATGCCTATTCAAATAGATTGCAAGTGGGATGTTTTGTGATTACCAATCCCACTTCCAATCTATTTCCATTATTATGGGATGCCTATTCAAATAGATTGCTATTGGGATGTTTTGTGATTACCAATCCCACTTCCAATCTATTTCCATTATTATGGGATGCCTATTCAAATAGATTGCTATTGGGATGTTTTGTGATTACCAATCCCACTTCCAATCTATTTCAGCTATTATGGGATGCCTATTCAAATAGATTGCTATTGGGATGTTTTGTGATTACCAATCCCACTTCCAATCTATTTCCATTATTATGGGATGTCTATTCAAATAGATTGCAAGTGGGATGTTTTGTGATTACCAATCCCACTTCCAATCTATTTCCATTATTATGGGATGCCTATTCAAATAGATTGCTATTGGGATGTTTTGTGATTACCAATCCCACTTCCAATCTATTTCCATTATTATGGGATGCCTATTCAAATAGATTGCAAGTGGGATGTTTTGTGATTACCAATCCCACTTCCAATCTATTTCCATTATTATGGGATGCCTATTCAAATAGATTGCTATTGGGATGTTTTGTGATTACCAATCCCACTTCCAATCTATTTCCATTATTATGGGATGCCTATTCAAATAGATTGCTATTGGGATGTTTTGTGATTACCAATCCCACTTCCAATCTATTTCAGCTATTATGGGATGCCTATTCAAATAGATTGCTATTGGGATGTTTTGTGATTACCAATCCCACTTCCAATCTATTTCCATTATTATGGGATGTCTATTCAAATAGATTGCAAGTGGGATGTTTTGTGATTACCAATCCCACTTCCAATCTATTTCCATTATTATGGGATGCCTATTCAAATAGATTGCTATTGGGATGTTTTGTGATTACCGATCCCACTTCCAATCTATTTCCATTATTATGGGATGCCTATTCAAATAGATTGCAAGTGGGATGTTTTGTGATTACCAATCCCACTTCCAATCTATTTCCATTATTATGGGATGCCTATTCAAATAGATTGCTATTGGGATGTTTTGTGATTACCGATCCCACTTCCAATCTATTTCCATTATTATGGGATGCCTATTCAAATAGATTGCAAGTGGGATGTTTTGTGATTACCAATCCCACTTCCAATCTATTTCCATTATTATGGGATGCCTATTCAAATAGATTGCAAGTGGGATGTTTTGTGATTACCAATCCCACTTCCAATCTATTTCCATTATTATGGGATGCCTATTCAAATAGATTGCTATTGGGATGTTTTGTGATTACCAATCCCACTTCCAATCTATTTCCATTATTATGGGATGTCTATTCAAATAGATTGCTATTGGGATGTTTTGTGATTACCAATCCCACTTCCAATCTATTTCAGCTATTATGGGATGCCTATTCAAATAGATTGCTATTGGGATGTTTTGTGATTACCAATCCCACTTCCAATCTATTTCCATTATTATGGGATGTCTATTCAAATAGATTGCAAGTGGGATGTTTTGTGATTACCAATCCCACTTCCAATCTATTTCCATTATTATGGGATGCCTATTCAAATAGATTGCTATTGGGATGTTTTGTGATTACCGATCCCACTTCCAATCTATTTCCATTATTATGGGATGCCTATTCAAATAGATTGCAAGTGGGATGTTTTGTGATTACCAATCCCACTTCCAATCTATTTCCATTATTATGGGATGCCTATTCAAATAGATTGCTATTGGGATGTTTTGTGATTACCGATCCCACTTCCAATCTATTTCCATTATTATGGGATGCCTATTCAAATAGATTGCAAGTGGGATGTTTTGTGATTACCAATCCCACTTCCAATCTATTTCCATTATTATGGGATGCCTATTCAAATAGATTGCTATTGGGATGTTTTGTGATTACCGATCCCACTTCCAATCTATTTCCATTATTATGGGATGCCTATTCAAATAGATTGCTATTGGGATGTTTTGTGATTACCAATCCCACTTCCAATCTATTTCTAGTATTATGGGATGCCTATTCAAATAGATTGCTATTGGGATGTTTTGTGATTACCGATCCCACTTCCAATCTATTTCCATTATTATGGGATGCCTATTCAAATAGATTGCTATTGGGATGTGTTGTGATTACCAATCCCACTTCCAATCTATTTCTAGTATTATGGGATGCCTATTCAAATAGATTGCAAGTGGGATGTTTTGTGATTACCGATCCCACTTCCAATCTATTTCCACTATTATGGGATGCCTATTCAAATAGATTGCAAATGGGATGTTTGGCCACTACCCACCCAGGTGGGCGTGTACAAGTTCAGGAATTATGGGTAGGAGCACAGGAAGAGAACCGAATGTCGTAGGGGTCCGAAACTTGGTGGGGGGGTAGTTTGGGACCCCTCAAACAACATATTGAAGCCCCGCCCCCAAAAGTGGGCGTGGCCGGAAGTAGGTGTTCCCATTGGCCGATCGGCTTGAAACTTGATAGGTGGGTAGTGTGGGACCCCTAAAACAACATATTGAAGCCCCGCCCCCCAAAAGTGGGCGTGGCCGGAAGTAGACAGGAAGTAGGTGTTCCCATGGTCCGATTGGCTTGAAACTTGATAGGGGGGTAGTGTGGGACCCCCTAAACAACATATTTAAGCCCCGCCCCCAAAAGTGGGCGTGGCCGGAAGTAGGTGTTCCCATTGGCCGATCGGCTCGAAACTTGATAGGTGGGTAGTGTGGGACCCCTAAAACAATATATTGAAGCCCCGCCCCCCAAAAGTGGGCGTGGCCGGAAGTAGACAGGAAGTAGATGTTCCCATGGTCCGATTGGCTTGAAACTTGATAGGGGGGTAGTGTGGGACCCCCTAAACAACATATTTAAGCCCCGCCCCCAAAAGTGTGCGTGGCCGGAAGTAGGTGTTCCCATTGGCCGATCGGCTTGAAACTTGATAGGTGGGTAGTGTGGGATCCCTAAAACAACATATTGAAGCCCCGCCCCCCAAAAGTGGGCGTGGCCGGAAGTAGACAGGAAGTAGGTGTTCCCATGGGCCGATTGGCTTGAAACTTGGTGGGGGGGTAGTGTGGGACCCCCTAAACAACATATTGAAGCCCCGCCCCCAAAAGTGGGCGTGGCCGGAAGTAGGTGTTTTATGGTCCGATCGGCTCGAGACTTGATGGGGGAGTAGTGTGGGGCCCCTAAAACAACATATTTAAGCCCCGCCCCCAAAAGTGGGCGTGGCCGGAAGTTGTAGTTCCCATGGGCCAATCGGCTCGAAACTTTGCAGGGGAGTTCCGTTAGATAGCACAAACAACATATTAAAAGCTCGTGTCCGTAGGTGGTCGGGAAGTCGAAAAACGAACCAGGAAGTGGAACAGGAAGTGACTTTCCCGAGGTCGTAGGGTCATGAAATTTCATAGGGGATGTCTGGGAGGGCTTTGGAACAACATACTGTAAGCACGGGTCCGAAAGCCAAGCGGAATTTTCACACCACAAACCCAAACTCTATCACGTCCCACTTCCAATCTATTTCCATGTGTCAAATAGATTGGAATTGGGATGCCATTCAAATACATTGACTTAAAGTATTTTAATTTAAATAAATGACTAAAACACTTCAAAAACCATTTATTCATGTTCCCCATGTCTGGTTTATGCAAGCTGAGTGGTCAGAGTTTTGAAATTTCACTGTCCAATACCCCACTATTTTGATGACTTGAATAAATTGGAAGTGGGATCTCCAGATCTCAGCTTTGGAACATGATAGCACGATTCTTTTACCACTCCTCTCTAAGTTTGAGTCCTCCTAACTCACTGTGTGAGTTTGGTGAAGTTTGCAGAAAGTCAAAATTTTGCCTCAAAAAAACTCACAGGGGTACCCCTTAGAGTTTTTTTGAGCCAAAATTTTGACTTTCTGCAATCTTCTCCAAACTCACACAGTGAGTCAGGCACACCTAAACTTAGTGCTGAGCATTGAAATTTTCAAGCTATGTCATTCTGAAGCTGAGATATAGAGATCCCACTTCCAATTTATTCAAGTCATCAAAATAGTGGGGTATTGGACAGTGGAATTTCAAAACTGTGACCACTCAGTTTGCATCAGACAGGCATGGGGAGTATGGATAAATGGTTTTCTAAGCTTAAAATAAGTGTTTTGTAAATTAACTTATACTGTTTTTTTATTGCATCCCAATTCCAATCTATTTGACACATTGAAATAAATTGGAAGTGGGATCCCATTCAAATAGATTGGAATTGGGACGTTGCGTACTTACCGATCCCAATTCCAATCTATTTCAATGGGGTCCTATTCAAATAGATTGGAAGTGGGACGTTGCGTACTTACCGATCCCAATTCCAATCTATTTCAATGGGGTCCTATTCAAATAGATTGGAAGTGGGACGTTGCGTACTTACCGATCCCAATTCCAATCTATTTCAATGGGGTCCTATTCAAATAGATTGGAAGTGGGACGTTGCGTACTTACCGATCCCAATTCCAATCTATTTCAATGGGAGCCCATTCAAATAGATTGGAAGTGGGACGTTGCGTACTTACCGATCCCAATTCCAATCTATTTCAATGGGACCCCATTCAAATAGATTGGAAGTGGGACGTTGCGTACTTACCGATCCCACTTCCAATCTATTTCAATGGGAGCCCATTCAAATAGATTGGAAGTGGGACGTTGCGTACTTACCGATCCCAATTCCAATCTATTTCAATGGGACCCCATTCAAATAGATTGGAAGTGGGACGTTGCGTACTTACCGATCCCACTTCCAATCTATTTGAATGGGACCCCATTCAAATAGATTGGAAGTGGGACGTTGAGTACTTACCGATCCCAATTCCAATCTATTTCAATGGGGTCCTATTCAAATAGATTGGAAGTGGGACGTTGCGTACTTACCGATCCCAATTCCAATCTATTTCAATGGGGTCCTATTCAAATAGATTGGAAGTGGGACGTTGCGTACTTAACGATCCCAATTCCAATCTATTTCAATGGGAGCCCATTCAAATAGATTGGAAGTGGGACGTTGCGTACTTACCGATCCCAATTCCAATCTATTTCAATGGGACCCCATTCAAATAGATTGGAAGTGGGACGTTGCGTACTTACCGATCCCACTTCCAATCTATTTCAATGGGAGCCCATTCAAATAGATTGGAAGTGGGACGTTGCGTACTTACCGATCCCAATTCCAATCTATTTCAATGGGACCCCATTCAAATAGATTGGAAGTGGGACGTTGCATACTTACCGATCCCACTTCCAATCTATTTCAATGGGACCCCATTCAAATAGATTGGAAGTGGGACGTTGAGTACTTACCGATCCCAATTCCAATCTATTTCAATGGGATCCCATTCAAATAGATTGGAAGTGGGACGTTGCGTACTTACCGATCCCACTTCCAATCTATTTCAATGGGACCCCATTCAAATAGATTGGAAGTGGGACGTTGCGTACTTACCGATCCCAATTCCAATCTATTTCAATGGGAGCCCATTCAAATAGATTGGAAGTGGGACGTTGCGTACTTACCGATCCCACTTCCAATCTATTTCAATGGGACCCCATTCAAATAGATTGGAAGTGGGACGTTGCGTACTTACCGATCCCAATTCCAATCTATTTCAATGGGAGCCCATTCAAATAGATTGGAAGTGGGACGTTGCGTACTTACCGATCCCACTTCCAATCTATTTCAATGGGACCCCATTCAAATAGATTGGAAGTGGGACGTTGCGTACTTACCGATCCCACTTCCAATCTATTTCAATGGGACCCCATTCAAATAGATTGGAAGTGGGACGTTGCGTACTTACCGATCCCAATTCCAATCTATTTCAATGGGAGCCCATTCAAATAGATTGGAAGTGGGACGTTGCGTACTTACCGATCCCAATTCCAATCTATTTCAATGGGACCCCATTCAAATAGATTGGAAGTGGGACGTTGCGTACTTACCGATCCCAATTCCAATCTATTTCAATGGGACCCCATTCAAATAGATTGGAAGTGGGACGTTGCGTACTTACCGATCCCAATTCCAATCTATTTCAATGGGAGCCCATTCAAATAGATTGGAAGTGGGACGTTGCGTACTTACCGATCCCACTTCCAATCTATTTCAATGGGAGCCCATTCAAATAGATTGGAAGTGGGACGTTGCGTACTTACCGATCCCACTTCCAATCTATTTCAATGGGACCCCATTCAAATAGATTGGAAGTGGGACGTTGCGTACTTACCGATCCCACTTCCAATCTATTTCAATGGGACCCCATTCAAATAGATTGGAAGTGGGACGTTGCGTACTTACCGATCCCAATTCCAATCTATTTCAATGGGAGCCCATTCAAATAGATTGGAAGTGGGACGTTGCGTACTTACCGATCCCACTTCCAATCTATTTGAATGGGACCCCATTCAAATAGATTGGAAGTGGGACATTGCGTACTTACCGATCCCACTTCCAATCTATTTCAATGGGACCCCATTCAAATAGATTGGAAGTGGGACGTTGCGTACTTACCGATCCCAATTCCAATCTATTTGAATGGGACCCCAATCAAATAGATTGGAAGTGGGACATTGCGTACTTACCGATCCCACTTCCAATCTATTTCAATGGGACCCCATTCAAATAGATTGGAAGTGGGACATTGCGTACTTACCGATCCCACTTCCAATCTATTTGAATGGGATCCCAATTCCAATTTATTTCCATCAGTCAAATAAATTGGAATTGGGATGCCATTCAAATACATTGATTTCTAAGTTTTTTTTTCTTATCACTAAAACACTTCAAAAACCATTTATCCATGTTCCCCATGTCTGGTTTATGCAAGCTGAGTGTTCAGAGTTGGCAGACTGTGGTGTCCAAAACCCTGCTATTTTGATGACTTGAATAAATTGGAAGTGGGATCTCCAGATCTCAGCTTTGGAACATGATAGCACGATTCTTTTACCACTCCTCTCTAAGTTTGAGTCCTCCTAACTCACTGTGTGAGTTTAGTGAAGTTTGCAGAAAGTCAAAATTTTGGCTCAAAAAAACTCACAGGGGTACCCCTTAGGGTTTTTTTGAGCCAAAATTTTGACTTTCTGCAATCTTCTCCAAACTCACACAGTGAGTCAGGCACACCTAAACTTAGTGCTGAGCATTGAAATTTTCAAGCTATGTCATTCTAAGGCTGAGATCTGGCGATCCCACTTCCAATCTATTCAAGTCATCAAAATAGTGGGGTATTGGACAGTGGAATCTCAAAACTCTGACCACTCAGTTTGCATCAGGCAGACATGGGGAGTATGGATAAATGGTTTTCTAAGCTTAAAATAAGTGTTTTGTAAATTAACTTATACTGTTTTTTTTATTGCATCCCAATTCCAATCTATTTGACACATTGAAATAAATTGGAAGTGGGATCCCATTCAAATAGATTAAAATTGGGATGTTGTGTACTTACCAATCCCACTTCCAATCTATTTGAATGATGTCCCACTTCCAATCTATTTCCCTGTGTCAAATAGATTGGAATTGGGATGATTCATGATTACCATCCCTTTTCCAATACACTCACTCACACACACATACACACTCACTAACACACACACACACACTCATACACACACAAACACACATGTCTGAGTCCCACTGACTCACTGTGTGAATGTGGTGAAGTTTGCATAAAGTCATAATTTGGCTGAAAAAACAGCATCCCAATTCCAATCTATTTGACAGGTGGAAATAAATTGGAATTGGGATGCCATTCAAATAGATTGGAATTGGGATCGGTAAGTACACAACGTCCCACTTCCAATCTATTTGAATGGGATCCCACTTCCAATCTATTTTCTTGTGTCAAATAGATTGGAATTGGGATGAGTCATTATTACCATCCATTTTCCAATACACACACACACATACACACTCACTCACACACACTCATACACACTCACACACACATGTCTGAGTCCCACTGACTCACTGTGTGAATGTGGTGAAGTTTGCACAATGTCATAATTTGGCTGAAAAAACAGCATCCCAATTCCAATCTATTTGACAGGTGGAAATAAATTGGAATTGGGATGCCATTCAAATAGATTGGAATTGGGATGTTGTGTAATTACCAGTCCCACTTCCAATCTATTTGAATGGGATCCCACTTCCAATCTATTTTCATGTGTCAAATAGATTGGAATTGGGATGAGTCATGATTACCATCCATTTTCCAATACACACACACACATACACACTCACTCACACACACTCATACACACTCACACACACATGTCTGAGTCCCACTGACTCACTGTGTGAATGTGGTGAAGTTTGCACAATGTCATAATTTGGCTGAAAAAACAGCATCCCAATTCCAATCTATTTGACAGGTGGAAATAAATTGGAATTGGGATGCCATTCAAATAGATTGGAATTGGGATTGGTAAGTACACAACGTCCCACTTCCAATCTATTTGAATGGGATCCCACTTCCAATCTATTTTCTTGTGTCAAATAGATTGGAATTGGGATGAGTCATGATTACCATCCATTTTCCAATACACACACACACATACACACTCACTCACACACACTCATACACACTCACACACACATGTCTGAGTCCCACTGACTCACTGTGTGAATGTGGTGAAGTTTGCACAATGTCATAATTTGGCTGAAAAAACAGCATCCCAATTCCAATCTATTTGACAGGTGGAAATAAATTGGAATTGGGATGCCATTCAAATAGATTGGAATTGGGATCGGTAAGTACACAACGTCCCACTTCCAATCTATTTGAATGGGATCCCACTTCCAATCTATTTTCTTGTGTCAAATAGATTGGAATTGGGATGAGTCATGATTACCATCCATTTTCCAATACACACACACACATACACACTCACTCACACACACTCATACACACTCACATGTCTGAGTCCCACTGACTCACTGTGTGAATGTGGTGAAGTTTGCACAATGTCATAATTTGGCTGAAAAAACAGCATCCCAATTCCAATCTATTTGACAGGTGGAAATAAATTGGAATTGGGATGCCATTCAAATAGATTGGAATTGGGATGTTGTGTAATTACCAGTCCCACTTCCAATCTATTTGAATGGGATCCCACTTCCAATCTATTTTCATGTGTCAAATAGATTGGAATTGGGATGAGTCATGATTACCATCCATTTTCCAATACACACACACACATACACACTCACTCACACACACTCATACACACTCACACACACATGTCTGAGTCCCACTGACTCACTGTGTGAATGTGGTGAAGTTTGCACAATGTCATAATTTGGCTGAAAAAACAGCATCCCAATTCCAATCTATTTGACAGGTGGAAATAAATTGGAATTGGGATGCCATTCAAATAGATTGGAATTGGGATGTTGTGTACTTACCAATCCCATTTCCAATCTATTTGAATGATGTCCCACTTCTAATCTATTTCCCTGAGTCAAATAAATTGGAATTGGGATGCCATTCAAATACATTAGGCCTACGACTACAGCGCAATAGATTAATGGCTGCCATACGCCAACGCTTCGAGCTACGGACTTGCAACTCGGGATGATCCATCGGGCCATCACAGAGACGACCTCGACCGATTTTGGGACCTCTACGTCAAATTTTGGCCCCTCAGCAGCCCCAAATGTATGAAAATGTGTGTTTGAGAATTAGGCTTATGCATAAAATGCAATAGATTAATGGCTGCCAAACCCAAACGCTTCGAGCTACAGACTTGTGGCTCTGGATCCTGCATCAGGCCATGAGAGAGAAAGCCTGGATCAATTTTGGGACCTCTAGATCAAAGTTTGGCCCCTCAGCAGCCCCAAATGTATGAAAATGTGTGTTTGAGAATTAGGCTTATGCATAAAATGCAATAGATTAATGGCTGCCAAACCCAAACGCTTCGAGCTACAGACTTGTGGCTCTGGATCCTGCATCAGGCCATGAGAGACAAAGCCTGGATCAATTTTGGGACCTCTAGATCAAAGTTTGGCCCCTCAGCGGCCCCAAATGTATGAACATTTGTGTTTGAGAATTAGGCTTACGCATAAAATGCAATAGATTAATGGCTGCCAAACCCAAACGCTTCGAGCTACAGACTTGTGGCTCTGGATCCTGCATCAGGCCATGAGAGAGAAAGCCTGGATCAATTTTGGGACCTCTAGATCAAAGTTTGGCCCCTCAGCGGCCCCAAATGTATGAACATTTGTGTTTGAGAATTAGGCTTACGCATAAAATGCAATAGATTAATGGCTGCCAAACCCAAACGCTTCGAGCTACAGACTTGTGGCTCTGGATCCTGCATCAGGCCATGAGAGAGAAAGCCTGGATCAATTTTGGGACCTCTACAGCAAAGTTTGGCCCCTCAGCGGCCCCAAATGTATGAAAATGTGTGTTTGAGAATTAGGCTTACGCATAAAATGCAATAGATTAATGGCTGCCAAACCCAAACGCTTCGAGCTACAGACTTGTGGCTCTGGATCCTGCATCAGGCCATGAGAGAGAAAGCCTGGATCAATTTTGGGACCTCTAGAGCAAAGTTTGGCCCCTCAGCGGCCCCAAATGTATGAAAATGTGTGTTTGAGAATTAGGCTTACGCATAAAATGCAATAGATTCATGGCTGCCAAACCCAAATGCTTCGAGCTACAGACTTGTGGCTCTGGATCCTGCATCAGGCCATGAGAGAGAAAGCCTGGATCAATTTTGGGACCTCTAGAGCAAAGTTTGGCCCCTCAGCGGCCCCAAATGTATGAAAATGTGTGTTTGAGAATTAGGCTTACGCATAAAATGCAATAGATTCATGGCTGCCAAACCCAAACGCTTCGAGCTACAGACTTGTGGCTCTGGATCCTGCATCAGGCCATGAGAGAGAAAGCCTGGATCAATTTTGGGACCTCTAGAGCAAAGTTTGGCCCCTCAGCGGCCCCAAATGTATGAAAATGTGTGTTTGAGAATTAGGTTTACGCATAAAATGCAATAGATTAATGGCTGCCAAACCCAAACGCTTCGAGCTACAGACTTGTGGCTCTGGATCCTGCATCAGGCCATGAGAGAGAAAGCCTGGATCAATTTTGGGACCTCTAGATCAAAGTTTGGCCCCTCAGCGGCCCCAAATGTATGAACATTTGTGTTTGAGAATTAGGCTTACGCATAAAATGCAATAGATTAATGGCTGCCAAACCCAAACGCTTCGAGCTACAGACTTGTGGCTCTGGATCCTGCATCAGGCCATGAGAGAGAAAGCCTGGATCAATTTTGGGACCTCTACAGCAAAGTTTGGCCCCTCAGCGGCCCCAAATGTATGAAAATGTGTGTTTGAGAATTAGGCTTACGCATAAAATGCAATAGATTAATGGCTGCCAAACCCAAACGCTTCGAGCTACAGACTTGTGGCTCTGGATCCTGCATCAGGCCATGAGAGAGAAAGCCTGGATCAATTTTGGGACCTCTAGAGCAAAGTTTGGCCCCTCAGCGGCCCCAAATGTATGAAAATGTGTGTTTGAGAATTAGGCTTACGCATAAAATGCAATAGATTCATGGCTGCCAAACCCAAATGCTTCGAGCTACAGACTTGTGGCTCTGGATCCTGCATCAGGCCATGAGTGAGAAAGCCTGGATCAATTTTGGGACCTCTAGAGCAAAGTTTGGCCCCTCAGCGGCCCCAAATGTATGAAAATGTGTGTTTGAGAATTAGGCTTACGCATAAAATGCAATAGATTCATGGCTGCCAAACCCAAACGCTTCGAGCTACAGACTTGTGGCTCTGGATCCTGCATCAGGCCATGAGAGAGAAAGCCTGGATCAATTTTGGGACCTCTAGAGCAAAGTTTGGCCCCTCAGCGGCCCCAAATGTATGAAAATGTGTGTTTGAGAATTAGGTTTACGCATAAAATGCAATAGATTAATGGCTGCCAAACCCAAACGCTTCGAGCTACAGACTTGTGGCTCTGGATCCTGCATCAGGCCATGAGAGAGAAAGCCTGGATCAATTTTGGGACCTCTAGAGCAAAGTTTGGCCCCTCAGCGGCCCCAAATGTATGAAAATGTTTGTTTGAGAATTAGGCTTACGCATAAAATGCAATAGATTCATGGCTGCCAAACCCAAACGCTTCGAGCTACAGACTTGTGGCTCTGGATCCTGCATCAGGCCATGAGAGAGAAAGCCTGGATCAATTTTGGGACCTCTAGATCAAAGTTTGGCCCCTCAGCGGCCCCAAATGTATGAACATTTGTGTTTGAGAATTAGGCTTACGCATAAAATGCAATAGATTAATGGCTGCCAAACCCAAACGCTTCGAGCTACAGACTTGTGGCTCTGGATCCTGCATCAGGCCATGAGAGAGAAAGCCTGGATCAATTTTGGGACCTCTAGAGCAAAGTTTGGCCCCTCAGCGGCCCCAAATGTATGAACATTTGTGTTTGAGAATTAGGCTTACGCATAAAATGCAATAAATTAATGGCTGCTATACGCCAACGCTTCGACCTAAGGGGCCGTGCTCACAGAATGTTTGTCGGGGGGTGGGGCAAAAGGATATTATATAAGCACGTTTAGCTGCGTGCAGTACAAGACCCTCAGGGGCCAAAATTGTCTGTCTGTGTTGCTCCTATTAAAATGAATGGAGAAGGCCAAAGGCTTGCCACACCCTAACCGTGTGACCTAGGGGTCTGTGCTTCGGTTTGGTTCATCAGTGGGGTGTCCACATAAAGCTTGTATAACGGCGTGCGGCTACGTCCAGCCGTTTGGCCGCACTGGCACCACATGTCTGAAATTTACAAAATGGTGGCGTGCATATGTGACATGTGCTTTTTTAGGTTTATGGTTGGTGTGAGGCTTCTGAAGCACGTAGGGTCATGAAATTTCATATGGGGGATGTGTGAGGGCACACAAATAACATATTAGAAGCACGTGCAGCTACGTGCAGTACAAGACCCCCAAGGGCCACCGTGCGTGTGTTTTTCTATTAAAGTGAATGGAGAAGGCCCAAACACGTTCCACACCCAAAGCGTATGACCTAAGGGGCCGTGCTCACAGAATGTTTGTCGGGGGGTGGGGCAAAAGGATATTATAAAAGCACGTTTAGCTGCGTGCAGTACAAGACCCTCAGGGGCCAAAATTGTCTGTCTGTGTTGCTCCTATTAAAATGAATGGAGAAGGCCAAAGGCTTGCCACACCCTAACCGTGTGACCTAGGGGTCTGTGCTTCGGTTTGGTTCATCAGTGGGGTGTCCACATAAAGCTTGTATAACGGCGTGCGGCTACGTCCAGCCGTTTGGCCGCACTGGCACCACATGTCTGAAATTTACAAAATGGTGGCGTGCATATGTGACATGTGCTTTTTTAAGGTTTATGGTTGGTGTGAGGCTTCTGAAGCACGTAGGGTCATGAAATTTCATATGGGGGATGTGTGAGGGCACACAAATAACATATTAGAAGCACGTGCAGCTACGTGCAGTACAAGACCCCCAAGGGCCACCGTGCGTGTGTTTTTCTATTAAAGTGAATGGAGAAGGCCCAAACACGTTCCACACCCAAAGCGTATGACCTAAGGGGCCGTGCTCACAGAATGTTTGTCGGGGGGTGGGGCAAAAGGATATTATAAAAGCACGTTTAGCTGCGTGCAGTACAAGACCCTCAGGGGCCAAAATTGTCTGTCTGTGTTGCTCCTATTAAAATGAATGGAGAAGGCCAAAGGCTTGCCACACCCTAACCGTGTGACCTAGGGGTCTGTGCTTCGGTTTGGTTCATCAGTGGGGTGTCCACATAAAGCTTGTATAACGGCGTGCGGCTACGTCCAGCCCTTTGGCCGCACTGGCACCACATGTCTGAAATTTACAAAATGGTGGCGTGCATATGTGACATGTGCTTTTTTAAGGTTTATGGTTGGTGTGAGGCTTCTGAAGCACGTAGGGTCATGAAATTTCATATGGGGGATGTGTGAGGGCACACAAATAACATATTAGAAGCACGTGCAGCTACGTGCAGTACAAGACCCCCAAGGGCCACCGTGCGTGTGTTTTTCTATTAAAGTGAATGGAGAAGGCCCAAACACGTTCCACACCCAAAGCGTATGACCTAAGGGGCCGTGCTCACAGAATGTTTGTCGGGGGGTGGGGCAAAAGGATATTATATAAGCACGTTTAGCTGCGTGCAGTACAAGACCCTCAGGGGCCAAAATTGTCTGTCTGTGTTGCTCCTATTAAAATGAATGGAGAAGGCCAAAGGCTTGCCACACCCTAACCGTGTGACCTAGGGGTCTGTGCTTCGGTTTGGTTCATCAGTGGGGTGTCCACATAAAGCTTGTATAACGGCGTGCGGCTACGTCCAGCCGTTTGGCCGCACTGGCACCACATGTCTGAAATTTACAAAATGGTGGCGTGCATATGTGACATGTGCTTTTTTTAGGTTTATGGTTGGTGTGAGGCTTCTGAAGCACGTAGGGTCATGAAATTTCATATGGGGGATGTGTGAGGGCACACAAATAACATATTAGAAGCACGTGCAGCTACGTGCAGTACAAGACCCCCAAGGGCCACCGTGCGTGTGTTTTTCTATTAAAGTGAATGGAGAAGGCCCAAACACGTTCCACACCCAAAGCGTATGACCTAAGGGGCCGTGCTCACAGAATGTTTGTCGGGGGGTGGGGCAAAAGGATATTATATAAGCATGTTTAGCTGCGTGCAGTACAAGACCCTCAGGGGCCAAAATTGTCTGTCTGTGTTGCTCCTATTAAAATGAATGGAGAAGGCCAAAGGCTTGCCACACCCTAACCGTGTGACCTAGGGGTCTGTGCTTCGGTTTGGTTCATCAGTGGGGTGTCCACATAAAGCTTGTATAACGGCGTGCGGCTACGTCCAGCCGTTTGGCCGCACTGGCACCACATGTCTGAAATTTACAAAATGGTGGCGTGCATATGTGACATGTGCTTTTTTTAGGTTTATGGTTGGTGTGAGGCTTCTGAAGCACGTAGGGTCATGAAATTTCATATGGGGGATGTGTGAGGGCACACAAATAACATATTAGAAGCACGTGCAGCTACGTGCAGTACAAGACCCCCAAGGGCCACCGTGCGTGTGTTTTTCTATTAAAGTGAATGGAGAAGGCCCAAACACGTTCCACACCCAAAGCGTATGACCTAAGGGGCCGTGCTCACAGAATGTTTGTCGGGGGGTGGGGCAAAAGGATATTATATAAGCACGTTTAGCTGCGTGCAGTACAAGACCCTCAGGGGCCAAAATTGTCTGTCTGTGTTGCTCCTATTAAAATGAATGGAGAAGGCCCAAACACGTGCCACACCCAAAGCGTATGACCTAAGGGTCTGTGCTCGGAGTATGTTTCTCAGTGGGTGGGGTATATTAACACTCTGCAGGCACGTGTGGATACGTGCAGGTTTGGTCCTTCAGGGGCCCCGCACACATGGTCTTGTGCTGTGTTAGAAGAGTTACTGCCTAAAAGGGCAAATTCAAATGATAGCCACACCCATACCGTATGTCCTGGGGGTCTGTGCTCAGAGTATGTTTATCAGTTCGTTGGGTACAATAACACTCTGCAGGCACGTGTGGATACGTGCAGGTTTGGTCCTTCAGGGGCCCCGCACACATGGTCTTGTGCTGTGTTAGAAGAGTTACTGCCTAAAAGGGCAAATTCAAATGATAGCCACACCCATACCGTATGTCCTGGGGGTCTGTGCTCAGAGTATGTTTATCAGTTCGTTGGGTACAATAACACTCTGCAGGCACGTGTGGATACGTGCAGGTTTGGTCCTTCAGGGGCCCCGCACACATGGTCTTGTGCTGTGTTAGAAGAGTTACTGCCTAAAAGGGCAAATTCAAATGATAGCCACACCCATACCGTATGTCCTGGGGGTCTGTGCTCAGAGTATGTTTATCAGTTCGTTGGGTACAATAACACTCTGCAGGCACGTGTGGATACGTGCAGGTTTGGTCCTTCAGGGGCCCCGCACACATGGTCTTGTGCTGTGTTAGAAGAGTTACTGCCTAAAAGGGCAAATTCAAATGATAGCCACACCCATACCGTATGTCCTGGGGGTCTGTGCTCAGAGTATGTTTATCAGTTCGTTGGGTACAATAACACTCTGCAGGCACGTGTGGATACGTGCAGGTTTGGTCCTTCAGGGGCCCCGCACACATGGTCTTGTGCTGTGTTAGAAGAGTTACTGCCTAAAAGGGCAAATTCAAATGATAGCCACACCCATACCGTATGTCCTGGGGGTCTGTGCTCAGAGTATGTTTATCAGTTCGTTGGGTACAATAACACTCTGCAGGCACGTGTGGATACGTGCAGGTTTGGTCCTTCAGGGGCCCCGCACACATGGTCTTGTGCTGTGTTAGAAGAGTTACTGCCTAAAAGGGCAAATTCAAATGATAGCCACACCCATACCGTATGTCCTGGGGGTCTGTGCTCAGAGTATGTTTATCAGTTCGTTGGGTACAATAACACTCTGCAGGCACGTGTGGATACGTGCAGGTTTGGTCCTTCAGGGGCCCCGCACACATGGTCTTGTGCTGTGTTAGAAGAGTTACTGCCTAAAAGGGCAAATTCAAATGATAGCCACACCCATACCGTATGTCCTGGGGGTCTGTGCATGCACTATCTTTATCAGTTTGTTGGGTCTAATAACACTCTGCAGGCACGTGTGGATACGTGCAGGTTTGGTCCTTCAGGGGCCCCGCACACATGGTCTTGTGCTGTGTTAGAAGAGTTACTGCCTAAAAGGGCAAATTCAAATGATAGCCACACCCATACCGTATGTCCTGGGGGTCTGTGCTCAGAGTATGTTTATCAGTTCGTTGGGTACAATAACACTCTGCAGGCACGTGTGGATACGTGCAGGTTTGGTCCTTCAGGGGCCCCGCACACATGGTCTTGTGCTGTGTTAGAAGAGTTACTGCCTAAAAGGGCAAATTCAAATGATAGCCACACCCATACCGTATGTCCTGGGGGTCTGTGCTCAGAGTATGTTTATCAGTTCGTTGGGTACACTAACACTCTGCAGGCACGTGTGGATACGTGCAGGTTTGGTCCTTCAGGGGCCCCGCACACATGGTCTTGTGCTGTGTTAGAAGAGTTACTGCCTAAAAGAGCAAATTCAAATGATAGCCACACCCAAACCATATGACCTTTGGGTCTGTGCATGCACTATCTTTATCAATTTGTTGGGTCTAATAACACTCTGCAGGCACGTGTGGATACGTGCAGGTTTAGACTCTCAGGGGCCACAAGTGTGTGTGTTGCTCCTATTAAAAAAGGCCTACACAGCAACACGTTGACTGCTGCCAAACGCCAACACTTCGAGCTACAGACCTGTATCTCAGGATCCTGCATCGGGCCATCACAGAGACGACCTCGACCGATTTTGGGACCCCTAGGTTAAATTTTGGGCCCTCAGCGGCCCCAAATGTATGTACATTTCTGTTTGACCTTTGGCCTACGACTACAGCGCAATATCTTTTAGGCTGCCATACGCCAACGCTTTGAGCTACGGACTTGCAACTCGGGATCCTCCATCGGGCCATCACAGAGACGACCTCGACCGATTTTGGGACCCCTAGGTTAAATTTTGGCCCCTCAGCGGCCCCAAATGTATGAAAATATGCGTTTAAACTTTAGGCCTCTCCCTACAGTGCAATATCTTTTTTGCTGCCATACGCCAACGCTTCGAGCTACGGACTTGGGCCTTGGGATCCTCTTTTAGGCCATAACATACATGACCTCGACCGATTTTGGGACCCCTACGTCAAATTTTGGCCCCTCAGCGGCCCCAAATGTATGAAAATATGCGTTTAAACTTTAGGCCTCTCCCTACAGTGCAATATCTTTTTTGCTGCCATACGCCAACGCTTCGAGCTACGGACTTGGGCCTTGGGATCCTCTTTTAGGCCATAACATACATGACCTCGACCGATTTTGGGACCCCTAGGTTAAATTTTGGGCCCTCAGCGGCCCCAAATGTATGTACATTTCTGTTTGACCTTTGGCCTACGACTACAGCGCAATATCTTTTAGGCTGCCATACGCCAACGCTTTGAGCTACGGACTTGCAACTCGGGATCCTCCATCGGGCCATCACAGAGACGACCTCGACCGATTTTGGGACCCCTAGGTTAAATTTTGGCCCCTCAGCGGCCCCAAATGTATGAAAATATGCGTTTAAACTTTAGGCCTCTCCCTACAGTGCAATATCTTTTTTGCTGCCATACGCCAACGCTTCGAGCTACGGACTTGGGCCTTGGGATCCTCTTTTAGGCCATAACATACATGACCTCGACCGATTTTGGGACCCCTACGTCAAATTTTGGCCCCTCAGCGGCCCCAAATGTATGAAAATATGCGTTTAAACTTTAGGCCTCTCCCTACAGTGCAATATCTTTTTTGCTGCCATACGCCAACGCTTCGAGCTACGGACTTGGGCCTTGGGATCCTCTTTTAGGCCATAACATACATGACCTCGACCGATTTTGGGACCCCTAGGTTAAATTTTGGGCCCTCAGCGGCCCCAAATGTATGTACATTTCTGTTTGACCTTTGGCCTACGACTACAGCGCAATATCTTTTAGGCTGCCATACGCCAACGCTTTGAGCTACGGACTTGCAACTCGGGATCCTCCATCGGGCCATCACAGAGACGACCTCGACCGATTTTGGGACCCCTAGGTTAAATTTTGGCCCCTCAGCGGCCCCAAATGTATGAAAATATGCGTTTAAACTTTAGGCCTCTCCCTACAGTGCAATATCTTTTTTGCTGCCATACGCCAACGCTTCGAGCTACGGACTTGCAACTCGGGATGTTCCATCGGGCCTTCACAGAGACGACCTCGACCAATTTTGGGACCTCTACGTCAAATTTTGGCCCCTCAGGGGCCCCAAATGTATGAAAATTTGTGTTTGACCTTTAGGCCTACGACTACAGCGCAATAGATTGATGGCTGCCATACGCCAACGCTTCCAGCTACGGACTTGCAACTCAGGATGATCCATCAGGCCATCACAGAGACGACCTCGACAGATTTTGGGACCTCTACGTCAAATTTTGGCCCCTCAGCGTCCCCAAATGTATGCTTGTGACCGCTCTGTGTTAGAAAAAAAACACCTTCAAAACTTAGCCACGCCCAAACCGTATGACCTAGGGCTCCGTGCTTACAGTATGTTCTTTGGGGAGTGGAGTGGATGCACAGGCCATAAGCACGTGCAGCTAAGTGCAGTTTGAGGCCCCCAAGCACCCCTTTAGAGTGTTTTTTACATTAAAGTCAATGGAGAAGGCCCAAACACGTGCCACACCCAAAGCGTATGACCTAGGGGGCCGTGCTCACAGAATGTTTGTCGGGGGGTGGGGCAAAAGGATATTATATAAGCACGTTTAGCTGCGTGCAGTACAAGACCCTCAGGGGCCAAAATTGTCTGTCTGTGTTGCTCCTATTAAAATGAATGGAGAAGGCCAAAGGCTTGCCACACCCTAACCGTGTGACCTAGGGGTCTGTGCTTCGGTTTGGTTCATCAGTGGGGTGTCCACATAAAGCTTGTTTAACGGCGTGCGGCTACGTCCAGCCGTTTGGCTGCACTGGCACCACATGTCTGAAATTTACAAAATGGCGGAGTGCATATGTGACATGTGCTTTTTTTAGGTTTATGGTTGGTGTGAGGCTTCTGAAGCACGTAGGGTCATGAAATTTCATATGGGGGATGGGTGAGGGCACAGAAATAACATATTAGAAGCACGTGCAGCTACGTGCAGTACAAGACCCCCAAGGGCCACCGTGCGTGTGTTTTTCTATTAAAGTGAATGGAGAAGGCCCAAACACGTTCCACACCCAAAGCGTATGACCTAAGGGGCCGTGCTCACAGAATGTTTGTCGGGGGGTGGGGCAAAAGGATATTCTATAAGCACGTTTAGCTGCGTGCAGTACAAGACCCCCAAGGGCCACCGTGCGTGTGTTTTTCTATTAAAGTGAATGGAGAAGGCCCAAACACGTGCCACACCCAAAGCGTATGACCTAAGGGGTCGTGCTCACAGAATGTTTGTCGGGGGGTGGGGCAAAAGGATATTATATAAGCACGTTTAGCTGCGTGCAGTACAAGACCCTCAGGGGCCAAAATTGTCTGTCTGTGTTGCTCCTATTAAAATGAATGGAGAAGGCCAAAGGCTTGCCACACCCTAACCGTGTGACCTAGGGGTCTGTGCTTCGGTTTGGTTCATCAGTGGGGTGTCCACATAAAGCTTGTTTAACGGCGTGCGGCTACGTCCAGCCGTTTGGCCGCACTGGCACCACATGTCTGAAATTTACAAAATGGTGGAGTGCACATGTGACATGTGCTTTTCTTAGGTTTATGGTTGGTGTGAGGCTTCTGAAGCACGTAGGGTCATGAAATTTTTTATGTGGGTTGTCTGAGGGCCCACGAATGACATATTGGAGCCCCACCCGCCTAAGTGGGCGGGAACAGAAAATTGCCTTTTTACCTGTCCGCGAAAAATGAATGGAAATAGATTGGGAGTGGGATGTGGCCAATCAGGGCTTAGGGAGGTGCTTTGACGTCGGGGCTTCGTATGCTGGTTCGTCCCGGGGCCCTCGACCACATATCCGAAAACCGCGTGTCTAGGACCTTCCAGAGCCTTGTGAAAAAATCAGAAAAAAATATTCCTGAAAAATATTTTTGAATGGACTGGGAAAAGGGATCTGTGTCCACGAACCATTTATCAGATAAATTGGAATTGGGATGCGATACGGTTAAGGTAAAAGGTGCGAAAATTCCGTGAAAATTCCGCTTGGCTTTCGGACCCGTGCTTACAGTATGTTGTTCCAAAGCCCTCCCAGACATCCCCTATAAAATTTCATGACCCTACGACATCAGGAAAGTCACTTCCTGTTCCACTTCCTGGTTCGTTTTTCGACTTCCCGACCACCTACGGACACGAGCTTTTAGTATGTTGTTTGTGGTCCCTAACGGAACTCCCCTGCAAAGTTTCGAGCCGATCGGAACACCTACTTCCGGCCACGCCCACTTTGGGGGGCGGGGCTTAAATATGTTGTTTTAGGGGCCCCACACTACTCCCCTATCAAGTCTCAAGCCGATCGGCCAATGGGAACATCTACTTCCGGCCACGCCCACTTTTGGGGGCGGGGCTTCAATATGTTGTTTAGGGGGTCCCACACTACCCCCCCACCAAGTTTCGGACCCCTACGACATTCGGTTCTCTTCCTGTGCCCCTACCTTTAATTCCTGAACTTTGTACACGCCCACCTGGGGTGGGTGGTGGCCAACATCCCAATTGCAATCTATTATGTGTCTAACAGTCCCACTTGCAATCTATTTAAGCATGCCAACAACAGGTAATTGCTTTTTCCAAGTGTCCACGAAAAATGAATGGAAATAGATTGGGATTGGGATGCGGCCAATCAGGGTTTAGGGAGGAGCTTCGAAGTCGGGGCTTCGAATGCTGGTTCGTCCCGGGGCCCTCGACCACATATCCGAAAACCGCGTGTCTAGGCCCTTCCAGAGCCTTGTGAAAAAATCAGAAAAAAATATTCCTGAAAAATATTTTTGAATGGACTGTGAAAAGGGATCTGTGTCCACGAACCATTTATCAGATAAATTGGAATTGGGATGCGATACGGTTAAGGTAAAAGGTGTGAAATTTCCGTGAAAATTCCACTTGGCTTTCGGACCCGTGCTTACAGTATGTTGTTCCAAAGCCCTCCCAGACATCCCCTATGAAATTTCATGACCCTACGACCTCGGGAAAGTCACTTCCTGTTCCACTTCCTGGTTCGTTTTTCGACTTCCCGACCACCTACGGACTCGAGCTTTTAATATGTTGTTTGTGGTCCCTAACGGAACTCCCCTGCAAAGTTTCGAGCCGATCGGAACACCTACTTCCGGCCACGCCCACTTTGGGGGGCGGGGCTTAAATATGTTGTTTTAGGGGCCCCACACTACTCCCCTATCAAGTCTCAAGCCGATCGGCCAATGGGAACACCTACTTCCGGCCACGCCCACTTTTGGGGGCGGGGCTTCAATATGTTGTTTAGGGGGTCCCACACTACCCCCCCACCAAGTTTCGGACCCCTACGACATTCGGTTCTCTTCCTGTGCCCCTACCTTTAATTCCTGAACTTTGTACACGCCCACCTGGGGTGGGTGGTGGCCAACATCCCAATTGCAATCTATTATGTGTCTAACAGTCCCACTTGCAATCTATTTAAGCATGCCAACAATAGGTAATTGCTTTTTCCAAGTGTCCACGAAAAATGAATGGAAATAGATTGGGATTGGGATGCGGCCAATCAGGGTTTAGGGAGGAGCTTCGAAGTCGGGGCTTCGAATGCTGGTTCGTCCCGGGGCCCTCGACCACATATCCGAAAACCGCGTGTCTAGGCCCTTCCAGAGCCTTGTGAAAAAATCAGAAAAAAATATTCCTGAAAAATATTTTTGAATGGACTGTGAAAAGGGATCTGTGTCCACGAACCATTTATCAGATAAATTGGAATTGGGATGCGATACGGTTAAGGTAAAAGGTGTGAAATTTCCGTGAAAATTCCGCTTGGCTTTCGGACCCGTGCTTACAGTATGTTGTTCCAAAGCCCTCCCAGACATCCCCTATGAAATTTCATGACCCTACGACCTCGGGAAAGTCACTTCCTGTTCCACTTCCTGGTTCGTTTTTCGACTTCCCGACCACCTACGGACTCGAGCTTTTAATATGTTGTTTGTGCTATATAACGAAACTCCCCTGCAAAGTTTCGAGCCGATTGGACCATGGGAACTACAACTTCCGGCCACGCCCACTTTTGGGGGCGGGGCTTAAATATGTTGTTTTAGGGGCCCCACACTACTCCCCCATCAAGTCTCGAGCCGATCGGACCATGGGAACACCTACTTCCGGCCACGCCCACTTTTGGGGGCGGGGCTTCAATATGTTGTTTAGGGGGTCCCACACTACCCCCCCACCAAGTTTCAAGCCAATCGGCCCATGGGAACACCTACTTCCTGTCTACTTCCGGCCACGCCCACTTTTGGGGGGCGGGGCTTCAATATGTTGTTTTAGGGGTCCCACACTACCCACCTATCAAGTTTCAAGCCGATCGGCCAATGGGAACACCTACTTCCGGCCACGCCCACTTTTGGGGGCGGGGCTTCAATATGTTGTTTAGGGGGTCCCACACTACCCCCCCACCAAGTTTCAAGCCAATCGGCCCATGGGAACACCTACTTCCTGTCTACTTCCGGCCACGCCCACTTTTGGGGGGCGGGGCTTCAATATGTTGTTTAGGGGGTCCCACACTACCCCCCCACCAAGTTTCGGACCCCTACGACATTCGGTTCTCTTTCTGTGCCCCTATCTTTAATTCCTGAACTTGTACACGCCCACCTGGGGTGGGTGGTGGCCAACATCCCAATTGCAGTCTATTTCAATACCAAGCAAACACATGGTATAAACTAGAAATGGGATGTGGGTGGGGTTTGGGTGAGGTGTGTTCAAACCTCCCACTTGCAATCTATTTGAATAGCTTGCCAACACATAGAATAAATTGGAAGTGGGATCCCAATGCCAGCTTGCCCACCTATCAAGTCCGGCCACGCCCACTTTTGGGGGCGGGGCTTCAATATGTTGTTTAGGGGGTCCCACACTACCCCCCCACCAAGTTTCGGACCCCTACGACATTCGGTTCTCTTCCTGTGCCCCTACCTTTAATTCCTGAACTTGTACACGCCCACCTGGGGTGGGTGGTGGCCAACATCCCAATTGCAGTCTATTTCAATACCAAGCAAACACATGGTATAAACTAGAAATGGGATGTGGGTGGGGTTTGGGTGAGGTGTGTTCAAACCTCCCACTTGCAATCTATTTGAATAGCATGCCAACACATAGAATAAATTGGAAGTGGGATCCCATTGCCAGCTTGCCCATTATGCCACGTGCCACGACTTAAAACTGACTTCGGATCAGTGGGCGGTATCGGGCGGGGTCCACGGACAGCGCGAGAGCGCCCCTACAGGCGTCCGCGAACCCACTATTGACCGTGGTAATCGAGTAA